>NC_089775.1:2992808-3012808 GCF_040412425.1 Macrobrachium rosenbergii
GTGTATAACACAATCATGGGAGAGCTCTGCCTAACTTGGAGGACCATAGGAGGAGCTGGGAGCTTTAGGGGGAGCTCCATAGGAGGGACTTGGAGCCTGTGCCGGAGCCTCATAGGAAGGACTTGGAGCTTTTGCAGGGGCTTTTTCTGGAGCGCCATACGATGGGCTGGGTGCTTTCGGAGGGGCTCCATAGGAGGGGCTTGGAGCCTGTGCCGGGGCTTCGTACGACGGACTTGGAGCCTTTGCCGGAGCTTCGTAGGATGGGCTTGGGGCTTTTTCTGGAGCCCCATACGATGGGCTAGGAGCCTTTGGCGGAGCTCCGTAGGAAGGACTTGGAGCTTTCTCAGGGGCTTTCTCTGGAGCTCCATATGATGGACTAGGAGCCTTTGGTGGAGCTCCGTAGGAAGGACTAGGGGCTTTAGGGGGCGCTCCATACGAAGGACTTGGAGCTTTCTCTGGAGCTCCATATGATGGACTAGGAGCCTTTGGAGGCGCTCCATAGGAGGGACTAGGCGCTTTTGGAGGGGCTCCATAAGAAGGACTAGGAGCTTTTGCAGGTGCTTTTTCTGGGGCTCCATACGATGGGCTTGGAGCTTTTGGAGGAGCTCCATAAGAAGGACTGGGGGCTTTTGCAGGGGCTTTTTCTGGAGCTCCATAAGAAGGACTAGGGGCTTTTGGAGGGGCTCCATAAGAGGGACTTGGAGCTTTAGGAGGGGCTCCATAGGAGGGACTTGGAGCTTTAGGAGGGGCTCCATAGGAGGGACTTGGAGCTTTAGGAGGGGCTCCATAGGAGGGGCTTGGAGCTTTAGGAGGGGCTCCATAGGAGGGACTAGGAGCTTTTGGAGGGGCTCCATAGGAGGGGCTTGGAGCTTTAGGAGGGGCTCCATAGGAGGGGCTTGGAGCTTTAGGAGGGGCTCCATAGGAGGGGCTTGGAGCTTTAGGAGGAGCTCCATAGGAGGGACTTGGGGCCTTTGGAGGAGCTCCATAGGAAGGACTTGGGGCCTTTGGAGGAGCTCCATAACCCTTAGCTGGAGCCTTGGGAGGTGCTCCATATCCTTTAGCAGGAGCCTTGGGAGGTGCTCCATAGCCCTTAGCAGGAGCCTTTGGAGGTGCCTTAGGAGGGGCTCCATAGCCCTTAGCTGGAGCCTTCGGACGTCCCTTTGGAGGGGGACCGTATCCCTTAGCCGGAGCCTTTGGAGCTCCGTAACCCTTAGGCCTCCTTCCCCGGGACCGCGACCTCCCGAAGACTCCGAAGAGGCCCTGGGGCGACCTCTTCAGCCTGCTGGCGGAGTCGAGCGCCTCAACATCCCCGCGGACTGGAATGGAATGGAATGGAATGAGATCAGTCACAGGAATTGGAATAAATTAAAACCTGTCCTAATGGACGCCACAAAATAAACTTATTTTAATATAAATATATATATTACATTCCTCTAAGATCAAAAATGTGGTGGGAATTCCCAGTTTCACTGGAATCAAAATATCGTTTTATTTAATATTTCATTCCAGACTTGATTCCACAGAAGACTCAGAAGCTTGATCAAAATTCAATAATATTTATCTTAGTCAAAATTTTTATATTTATCTTTGTTTATCATTTAACTGTCTGGTATGGGTTCACAATGCTTAATTTTATTGTCAAATTGGAACTAAAATTCTTTAAATGATTTACATGACAATAAATCATTAGATATATAATTTCTGTGGAAGAATTGTTACAAGGTGTTTACGCCTGTTTAACACTCAATAAGGACAGTATACTGTCAATTCCTGTCAATAACACGAATAATTCTACATTTTTGACACACAGACCCCATATGAATCACAGTAACTGTCAAAGACTTAGCTATTTTGTTTAAGTAAAGACATTATCGCATCTAAAACGCCAATTTGGCTTTAGCAAAGAAACAAAAACCTGTCGCCATCTTGACGCATCAGAAACCCTGAGTTGACTCTACAGTATTTCAGAGCGACAGATGGCCCAATTACGAATGGCCCCATCCTCTCTACTTTGTGTTTACATCGCCACCATCTTCTTCTTGGGATAAAATTCAATATTCCCCAGGACAGACTGACAGAAAATAAGAAGGGGTACTCACGTGAAGTTTCTCCAAGCTTCAGAGGCGACAGTTCTGTAGATGCCACCAAGGCTAGGATTGCTGATGCCACAGCAGTCTGAAAGAGAGAGAGAGAGAGAGAGAGAGAGAGAGAGAGAGAGAGAGAGAGAGAGGCTGTTAATTAAATAGGAATCTTAGTAGCAATACAGAGGCCATATTTAAAAACTGCTGTCACTTGCTTTAAAGCTACCTATGGCAGATATAGTCATGTGTTACAGTACAGTAATAGAAATTTGAACAAGATAAAATCATTATTTTAGTTAATAGCAGTTTTCTAAAGAGTGATAAACATTAATAGCATTAATAGCCTAATAGACACTTGAACATTAGTAGTAGATATTGTTCTAATAGCATTAATAGTTACTACACAATTCCAATAATATTAATTTATGTATTTAATATACACACATGTACACACATACACAGAACCCTATACTAATATCCATTCTGCTATCTGCGAATCCATTTTGGGGTGAATCTGCTAGCCACATCCCCTGCTGCATTTCAAGTCCCTTATTCCACATACCTGCTGGCATTCCTTGCCGGCCACCTAGCCAGGTATTGCCCAGACCCGTTACCTTGTCATTTAATGTTTATTTTATGATTTAATGACACCAATTGTGGCGACATCATCCAAAAATGTTTAACTTTTTCAACGAGACTTGTAGTAGTATTAAAATAGGTTCCCTTTGCAACGGCTCATCAATTGTGACATAGATATCATCCAAGGGGTTCTCCCCCCCTCCCCAATTCCATTGACCCCCACCCCGCCCACTCTCCGTTACGTCTCTTGCTACTGTTACGCGCCAGTTACTTCCGCTACGCGTGAACCGTTACGAATTCCAGGTTAGAGAATTATATAGATTTTTTTTTTTATATCGTCTACGCAATGCTATTGCGTTACCCTACGCATTGGCAACACATCGATTACCTTTACATATACTTTCATATATTTTCTTTTAATAAATAGATAATTAAAGCAAAATAAAATGTATAAATAGTGAAAAAAGTGACGTAACACAAAAATGCGATAATTATTCATGAAGAAATAGCGGACAATTACATCGAGGAAAAATACTAACTGGCAACTTAGCAGCAGACCATCTGTCGTCTGCAATCAACTCCGTGACGTCATCAGATGTCGTCATCGTTTCAAAGGTAAACTGGACTGCTTGGGTTCATCAGTTCTCGGACAATTTTGGCAATTGGCCCGGGGTGCAGGAACTAAAATGGCTATCCCAAATGCAAGTTAAGTTTATGATTGAGTTATTCGTTGAATAGAATGACTTGCAGCCAATCAGGATGAGTTAGAAAGGTTCGAATCCCTTCGAAAGGGGAAACAGGTTGGGTGTAAACATTGCAAGAGTCCCCAAGGACATATTGCGTGTATAGAAAATGGAGTTATGTGTCTGTTTCGAAAGATTATGACGTAATTATCGATTGCATACGTTCCTTAATGTTTCCATTACGTTGGGTGATATTCAACTCTCTCTCTCTCTCTCTCTCTCTCTCTCTCTCTCTCTCTCTCTCTCTCTCTCTCTCTCTTAGGCTCATTTGTTTCAAACAATTTTTTTATTTTAGCATTTTTTTATAATTATTCGTGTTTATATATTTATGTATTTATTTTTGACCGGTTTCATAATAATAATAATAATAATAATAATAATAATAATAATAATAATAATAATAATAATAATAATAATCTCAAATTCACTCTGATTGTCAATCTGTCCTTCTGATATAGATATGAATATTAATAATTCATTTCACATTTATATAAAACTTTTTCTGTCCGCCCTCAGATCTTAAAAACTACTGAGGCTAGAGGGCTGCAAATTGGTATGTTGGTCAACCACCCTCCAACCATCAACCATGCCAAATTGCAGCCCTCTAGCCTTAGTAGTTTTTATTTTATTCAAAGTTAAAGTTAGCCATAATCATACATCTGGCAACGATATAGGATAGGCCACCAGCGGGCCGTGTTTAAAGTTTCACGGACCGCGGCTCATGATAGATAGATACGTTTTCGGCGGCCTAGATTGTAAGCTTGTAAAGGCCGTACGGAAAACTCGATTGTGCCGAAGAAACTTGCATTGTTTGTCTACTTAAAATTATAATTCCTTTTATTGTAATTATTCTTTTTCGTATTTTTAATTACAGTTTTCACAGACTCATTACTGAGAGGAATTTTTTTATATTTCCTTATTCTTTTGAGTCTCTGTTTCGTAGAAAGTGACTTAGGAAATTTGTGATAATTTTTGTTTGTTAGTTTTGAATAATAATAATAATAATAATAATAATAATAATAATAATAATAATAATAATAATAATAATAATAATAATAATAATAATAAAAATATTAAAAATAATAAAAATAAATTGTAATGAAAAATAATAATAATAATAATAATAATAATAATAATAATAATAATAATAATAAAAATATTAAAAATAAAAATAAATTGTATTAATAATAATAAAATTAATAATAATAATAATAATAATAATAATAATAATAATAATAATAATAATAATAATAATAATAATAATAATAATAATAAATTTAAATTCTTTATCCTTATACAATACAATTGTGGATTTCAAATTACTTAACTTTAAGAGAAGTGAAAGTTCCACTTATGAAATGAACGTTTGTCTAATTATAAGTAAGCCAAGACGTATAATTATAGGATAATTACTTATGGTATTGTTTTGCTGATTTAGCCACCTAGGACGCGTGATACCAAGGGAGACAAGATTCATTTACTATAAGTTTCCTTATTTCATTGTCTTGAGGGAGCTGAATGTACTTATTACGGCTAGAATTAAGGTCTATAAGAGGAAGTATGGAAGGTGGGCGAGAGTTCAGAAGCTGAGAGGTGAATTTGTTTGAAAAATATGAATGACCTGTTAGAATAACTATCAGTAATGGACTGATTTAGCAGTTATTTCACGCAAATGGCGGTGACTGACGTCACCACATACAGGCACAAACACACATACACAAACGCACATACAGTTCGTAGACGTATTTATCCCGAAACCCAAAAAAAAAACAAGAAATTAAAACATACCAATTGTAGAACCAACATGGCGCCGATACCTCCCAACCTTCCCACTCCTGAAAAATATCCTGGTATGACGATGCCCTCACGCCGTGCCCTTCGAACAAGAGGCCCTTCTGGAAGACTGAGGCTACCTGGAAGCCACTGTCAGAGGATGGCGCCCCTGAGAACTGTGATAACGTCGTGGCTACGTCGTCAGCCATATATATCCTCCTTTCACTTCAGGCAGGCATCGAGGCAGAGGGAGTTGCCAAGTTATGTATTGTATTTTTGCGCCTCTTCTTCCTTCCTCCCTTCCCCCTTTTCCTACGTAGGGCTGACAAATGTCAGGGGGTTCAATTAAGCAAGGGGGGAGGTTGGAAAGGGGTTGGGGAGGGAAGGGGGAATCCTCGTTACGACAGGGAAAGGGTTGGATTGGATATTTTTTTGGCGGCCATCTTGAGATTTCGACAAATCTGTCCATATATCCTTTGTGATTATGTCACGAGTCTTGGATTTTCCCGATTAACAAATTTGAAAGCATAAACTCTCTCTCTCTCTCTCTCTCTCTCTCTCTCTCTCTCTCTCTCTCTCTCTCTCTCTCAGATAACATCAGGACGAAGGTGAAACATCTTTTGTTTATATTAAGAAGATCATCAACTTCTTCTTCTCGGTCTAGCTACGAATTCTGTTCCTCTTCTTCTTCTTCTTAAAAAAACCTATGTCCCGAAACGTACCAATGTCTGTTAGGGCATTTCTTCAGGGCATTTCATTTAAAGGGGCATTTTGACGACAGGGCGTCCCGAGAAGAGGACATTAGGGGGACTGGACACTTCGTAAAAAGGACATTTTGAAAACAAGACGTTTCTATGGGTTTTTTTTAAAAAGATTTTTAATACATTCCACTGAGTATTGCCTCTGATTTTCATATATATTCTTATATATTCCGTTTTCCCTTTATATCTTTCTCTTTACCCTGATTTTATTTGTTATATTTGATTTTTTCCCGTGATTTTCTCTCACGCTTTCTCTATCGAAAGCAGAAGAAAGTCAACCGAACCTCCAACGATCTATTGCAGGCACCACCAAATTTACCCAACAATCGGTTGCATTCTGCATTGCAGAGCAACAGTATGCATGAAGCCCCATGCAAAATTTATCACGCACAACGCTTGGCTTTTTTATTCTTTTTTCCTGCAATCAAGTGACAAGCATCTATCAAAGGTGTGGCAAGCACTGGTGCTTTCGTGACTGGCAAACGGGAGGTTTTTTTATCAGAGCGAGGTATCAGATTATATATTTTTTTTCTGGAGATCAAATGAGGTCCTTTGTTTTCGTAACGAGGAACAATTGATAGTCGGTTGTTTTAGAATCCTTGGCCACTGTAGGCCTATTCACACGCGTGAAGCTTTCACATAGGCTTATTTTATAGCTTGTAGATCCAATCAGGTGACAGTATTGAGTATCTATATGAATCTGAAGCGACAAAAAGACTTCGTATAGATAGGCATAAGAGATATGAGAGGTTTGACCCAGTTAAACCTAGAGTCATGGCTGGTTTAGGCAAAGTTGGCCTTATACCCAGACATGCCAATGCCCTCCAGGGGTATCCCTTAGGTGTAATATGATGTGGAAATGAGGCTAAGGCCTGTTGTGGACCTAGGGACACGCCCAACCCAACGAACATGAATGTAACGAGGTGAAGACAGTTATTCATAATCTACAAATTCTGAGAAAGTAGAAACTTCTGTGGATAATAAAAATCCAAAGGTTTTTATTATTTTCTTTTATTGTAAATCTCCAATCCAATTCTTTCTCTCCGAATATACATCAGGCTTAATTTACCCACATAAATATGTCCATATATATAAAAATAACGACTCCAAATCATAAAAAAAATATATATAAGTGAATTGATTTCGTCGACTTTCTACTTTCGTCCTCTTGCGAATCTAACCCATAAACCAGCCATCGTAGGCGCCCCATTAAATCCTCAAACGACCCCAGAGTTCCTCCTTGTGTCCAACATCAGAGAACATTCATTCACAGGGCGTGATTTTGTGAATGTAGTGGGAAATCTCCAGAGCAACGTTGCTGAGTCATTGTTTACAATCTGATAAAGGGTCTTCTTGCAGTTTGCAAGCGATGGCGGTTTGCGAGAGATTGTTGCAGATGGCTGCGGTAATCGTCTTACCTTGCTCAATGTTTTAGCCTTTTTAAGGAAACAAAAACGCCCCCGTGAGAGAGAGAGAGAGAGAGAGAGAGAGAGAGAGAGAGAGAGAGAGAGAGAGAGAGAGAGAGAATGTGTTGCTCTAGTGGCGTCATCTGTTTATTTACAATCTTAGGTTAGGAAAATTCGAAAGGTTGTTAAACCTTAGGCCTATATGAATGAAAATTGATAGATTAATTATATGATTGATAAATTAGAGAGAGAGAGAGAGAGAGAGAGAGAGAGAGAGAGAGAGAGTTTTGCCTGTTTATTTACAATCTTAGATTAGTAAAATTCAGAAGGATTAAACCTTAGGCCTATATAAATAAAAATTGATTAATTATTATCTAATTGATAAATTAGAGAGAGAGAGAGAGAGAGAGAGAGAGAGAGAGAGAGAGAGAGAGAGAGAGAGAGAGAGAGAGAGAGATTTCTTAAATTTGAAGGACCATGTAACCAAGGAATGACAGTTCTTAAGATGAAGTACAAAGATTTGGTGACAGATCGGATTTTTTGGAGACTAAATGGAGCATTATCTGAAATAATACCTGTAAAAAGGAGATATGCACTCAAGAAAAGAGGAAGTGATTTAGGTCTATAAATGGATTGAATTCACTCAACTTTTGCCTTAGACGGTTAAAAAGCAAGTAATATACGCACTGAAATTTCTTCGGCACAATCAACTTTTCTGTACAGCTTATAACCAAGGCCACCGAAAATAGATCTATCTTTCGCTAGTCTCGGTATAATGCTGTATGAGCCGCGGCCCATGAAACTTTAACCACGACCTGGTGGTGGCCTGGCCTATATCGTTGCCAGATGCACGATTATGGCTAATTTTATCCTTAAATAGAATCAAAACTACTGAGGCTAGAGGGCTGCAATTTGGTATGCTTGATGATTGGAAGGTGGATGACCAACATACCAATTTGCAGCCCTCTAGCCTCGGTAGTTTTTAAGATCTGAGGGCGGATATACACCGCCCACATCAAAGCCTTCGATATTCATGTGTCGTAATGAGAATTAGTATTGTTTCTCAGCGATAAGTAATGAGTCTTTATCATCGGCCATTGTTTACAATCTTTTGTCTGCAGCCTACGGCGATTGAAGTCTCGTCAACAATGTGATTGTTCCAAGCACTTAATTGTATTTTTTTCAATGCGTTTCCTTATGAATCTAATCTGTAGGTCATGGAAAAAATTTGGTTTGAATCTTTCAAGCAGTTTTTATCATGCATTTTCTTTGTTTTTTCATTAATTTCCTCATAAGAATGATGGAAGTATTTGATCATCTTTGCAACTGCATTGTAATCCTGTATCAAACGCATTATATTGCTTTGCAAGATCGAATGTCAAAGACTGAACTGAATTCTTATACATATATTCATCAGCATATATCTACAGGTATTCACAGCTAGATTAGATTATGCAGACTGTACCTGGTCACAGCCAGAGTAAAATATACAATCTTAAAAATAAATAAAACAGAATAACTTTAATTCTGTAGCGACAAACGGAAGTTACGATAACATTTCATAAAATAATTCATAATTACCAAAGCAGATGTTACGCCGTTTAAGACCAGCAATTAGAGGCCGTTTCTGCCCGCAATCCTCATTCACACGACCAAGAAGAAGTCAAGAGGTAGACAGGTGATAAACAGAGTCATCTACATGACAAACAAGCCAGTCACGTTTGCTTTTTGCAAGCAAAATCCTTCTGTGAGAAGCAAAAGCCAAAATGGCTCTACTTATTCCACACACCACAGGGTTTTGCGAGCGAAAGTCCGAATTCCGTTGCGGAATTCCGCATACTTATGGGTGCTTGAGTGCGGATCTCGAAGGAAAAGGTTGGAGAGAGAGAGAGAGAGAGAGAGAGAGAGAGAGAGAGAGAGAGAGAGACCCATATAATCGAAATGGCCTCTATAGTCTTACAAAATTATTTTTTAGATGCGATTGCTAGGCCCCTGTACTTCTTCGCCCTCATTGTAACCCACCACAGTCAAGCAAATACCAGTGGCATTTCTAAATACCGCAATACCTGTCTAGAAGCGAGGCGAGTGTCATAACCAATAGGCCACGAAGACTTACAATGATAGACCTGCTACGGAAAACGCCATTATGGTGAAGATTACATCTATACATTTGCGTGTATATATTTGCCATTCACTGGGCTTTTTAAAGTAATTACGACATCCAAGACAGAGGTAATTTCACGCCATTTACTCCTCGCATAAATACGCCATTCTGAAGTGACATAATCCATCCATATCCATTAATTATTGAGCAACTGGTTACGATAGTTTAATGGCGCCCCAAAAAAAAACGAGAAGAAGAAGAAGCTTTTGTTTACAAATGCCATCTGGACGACTTTCTGCCCGTCCTCTGCTTTATAACCTCGTTATAAAGGCGTTACGTCACTTTATTAACGAATTTGACAGTCTAGACTGACTTTATATCGTAGCATATCATCCTACATTAAGTTATACGTCATTTCGTTAATTGTTTATCGTAAAAAAACGGCTTTTCTGCAATACGTAAACGCGGAAATATCGCATAGAAAACGGGGATAGCCATGACGCAACAGGGGTAACTGAGGTATTCCTTACCCACTGGCTATTAAGAAAGGTGAAATACCCGTAGGCGTTTTAGCATATGCTTCGTTATATCACTTTCACCGTGCCACCAGACGCTTCTGCGCGCGCAGATAGGTAGAGGGGGGCCCGGAGGTGGGTTTTGGGGGAGATTCATCAGTGTCATTTGCATGAAAGTGTTTGTCAAGGGAATTAAGTCTCCGGAAATGTTAAATGTTTCTCGAGGGGAGATTTTCGTGGAATCTTTGGCGGTGCTGATTTCCGTTTTTCGTAAGTCAGTAAAGTTTTGGTTTAGTGAGAGATATATTTAGCCTTCGTTTAGCCTTGAGGCGTCGTTGAAATAAGCCTTCTTGCTTTCGTTATGTTATTTTTTTTATTATTTATTTAACAAGTTAGTCAGAATGACATTACAAATATGACTTATTATGAAGACGTGAGTTTTGATTTTCGTGAATTGGTAGCCTTGTGACATTTTTAATTTATCTGTTATCTCCTCACGTCATAATTCACACAAAGGAAACACGCAGAGAGAGAGAGAGAGAGAGAGAGAGAGAGAGAGAGAGAGAGAGAGAGAGAGAGAGAGAGAGAGAGAGAGAAATTCTTTTTATGTTTATGCAAAATACTCACATATGTCAGTATGCATGTATATGTGTTTTGTGTATGTGAATGTGAAACAGAAAGAGAGAGAGAGAGAGAGAGAGAGAGAGAGAGAGAGAGAGAGAGAGAGAGAGAGAGAGAAGAAGAAGAAGAAGAAGAAGAAATTCACAAATGGAAAATCACAAACAGTCAAGAAACATAACGAATAATTCAGAGAGACACATTTACAAAAACACAGAAAAATAATGTTAATGATTACCCTCGCCTTATGCCAGCACGGGCTCTTGCTCCTAAATCACTTCGTCACAGGACATATAAAGAACCCTGGTTTATATTGGAGGTCTCCCTCTCCCCAAGAACTCCTCACAGACCTGGTGGGATCATCAAGCACCTAGTAGTTACATGACTGTGAAGGTATATATGTATTGAGACTTTGTGATATAAAGGAATCTAAACAAAATATATATTTAATAGACATTATTCAGTTTTCACTTTTATAGTTAATGAGTTCTTCGTTTATTTATTATTTCTTTCACTAACAAGACAGACTTTTTTAGTAATATACATATTAAATATTCCCTGAGGCGATATTTACCAACGTAGGCTTTCCATTGCGACGTTGCCACATCTCCCAGCAAGAAATTAGCGAAATAACCAAAATGTTTATGTAGGTGGAGAAGTAGGTAGCATTTGGCAACGCTGTTTACAAGTCGCCAGGAGAGATACGTAAATATGTTTGTATTTTGTTTATTTTTTATGTAAACAAGATGAAATTCGAGTACTTATGGTCACATTTCTGAGATGATTGATAGGTTTATAAACTGCTTTTTTTTAATTATATATTTTAGGAAAGAACAAAAATGAAATATTTTCATCGTTCTGATGAAAATAGTTTCGTTTTCATTTTTCTTAATTGATTGATAGGTTTTTAAACTGTTTTTTTATTATATATTTTAGCAAAGACATTGGTGAAAAACCAATCTCTGACGACAGTGACTTAATTAAATCATTGGTTTTAAAGATGTTTCTATATATATATATATATATATATATATATATATATATATATATATATAGATAGAGAGAGAGAGAGAGAGAGAGAGAGAGAGAGAGAGAGAGAGAGAGAGAGAGAGAGAGAGAATTGAGCCAAATAAAAACATAACCAAAATGACGTAATTCCCTTGATTACCGAGACGGTAAGTACCGAGGGACCGACATTTGCGGTCAAATCTCTGTAATACTTCAGAAAAAATATATATAAAAAAAACAAATGACTAACTAATCTGGTTTTATAGCCGAGTCCTGAGGCAAAAAAATTCATTAGTAATGTTTACACACAGACGTCGTTTCAGCCCAGATTTGCGGTAATGTCAGAGAGGCTCGGGACGGTAAGTCCCGAGTTCAGGACGCTACGTACCGTCCCTAAGAAGCCAGGTGCATGGTACCCATATATATATATATATATATATATATATATATATATATATATATATATATATATATATATATATATATATATATATATATATATATATATATATATATATATATATATATATATATATATTCATATATATACATATAAATGTTATACATGTATGTGTATGTATGTATAATAAGAGAGCGTACGAATCATGCGTACATGTACGTAAATATACGTACATAGCCTACCGTATCACTAATGTTCTTATGTACCACAATTCCCCTACTGTGATCACAGTACCTTGTAACGGTTATTTGAAAGTACTGTCATTTTTTGCGTTACCCTGAGGTCATTTGATTCTTCTGCGCGTGCGCACACACGCACACACACACACACATATATAACATATATATATATGTATTTATATACACATGAAAGCCAGTTTAAGATGTTCCCAAATTTGGCTTAAATCGTTTCAACTGATGTCTGTTCCCTGGTCTTGTCGTTCGGTATTATAAGTGTTCTTATTAGTGCTTTTATCAATATACATCTATAATAATAATAATAATAATAATAATAATAATAATAATAATAATAATAATAATAATAATAATAATAATATGTTCTGTTCTAATCTGGTCTCATAAAAGCTCCTACTAGGAATTAGAGCCGTTGCTATTTCAATAGCTAATTGCTTAAGACCAGTAGGAGCTACTGCGCTGTTAGCTGTTCCTAATAGGAGTAGAAATATCGAAGGTATTTTAAATCTATTTATCTATTCTCGTCGGTTTAGGATTTCGGAGGATATGCGCATTGAATCCTACCATCGAGGACATAGGATTCTCATTCCCAAGACGGGGCGTTCTGTGGGAGTAGACATTTAGAGGGCTGGTATGTATGTATATATTTTTTTTTATAGGTGTTTTGGGAGCGGAGGAGGGGGCGTTTATTCAATGTCAGCCGTATCTCGAACTTCAAAAGAAGACGTCCGTACTGCGCATGCTCCGCCTTTATAGCGCATTTCGTAACGGACGTCGCTCAAAAAGACGTAAATCTCATTGCGGATTCGTTGCGCAATGGCGTCGCGAAGGCTAAATTCCTTGTTGACTTTGTAACATTTTGATTTATGGCTAAAACATTTTCGAAAATGATCTCTGGACGAAAATAGACGCCTAGATTCGTCGTATTTTGGGCGCCATTCGTTATTTCTGTGGAAACAAATGACTGCGAGACGACGACGACGTCTCGTTACAAGACCTACTTAGGAAACTTAGAAGTTTGTAAAGGCTCAATTAGAGGTTTAGTTACCAAACAACTAAAGCTTGAAGGCTGAATTCTCTTACGTTAATTAATTCTCAGCCATTTTGCTGATTCACGCTGCCGTCTCTGTCTTAATCCTTCCTTGTGAAAGGAAGATATACAATGAAATAAGCTGCTCTTTCGTTCTTGCAAGCTGTCTCCTTAATGTTACCGACATTCTCGGCTGTTTCCGTAACCTGGACATTCTGACTTTCGTTAACCGAGCTGTCAGATCATAAAATGATTTTTCATTTCAGTTTTAAAGTGTCTGTTCAGTCTTGTGTCAGAGTTCTGGTGAATTCCAGGAAGATCCATCAGTACAGAGCATACCTCTGCCATTTCTGGTCAAATATAGAGCTGCCCTAAATCTTGACCAACAATAAAATGGAGAAATCTTTACAAAAATGTGAATATATCTCATTCAACGTCCTGATTGTGACTTAGAATACTTAGGGAAAACATATATAAGTATGTCAGAGGAACCTTTGCAGTTGGTCCAGTGGTTCCAGGGGTAATAGGTCACGAAGATATGGCGCAGTGGATGATAAAGATTAGATCAATTTGAAATGAAGCATTAATGTGTTTATATAGCAAATAAACGTAAAATATCGTTGATATAAGTAAATATAGTTATTTTAGAATGATTATATAAGCAAATAAGGCATTAAAAAGGAAGATAAATGGTATATAATGGCATAAAACTTTCGGTAACGAAATGGATAAATTTTCTATGAACGAAAGATTGACATTAGAAAATGGGAATCTCTCCACTTAAAGCCAAACCCCTTTAAAATCTCCACCCACTCGTTAAGCAACGTCATATTTAAACCCTTCTGCGGCTATTTTGCGAACTCTTTTCTCCTTCTGCTCTATTAAATCCCCAAGAACAACCATCCATCTATTATTCTATGCATTTTCTGCTGCTCTCTGACGTCTATTATTATTATAATATTCATTTTTCAAAAATTATTTTTTTTGCTGGTTCGACAAATCTCTCCGCGACCGCAAGAACGAGAATGCTTAGGTGCGGTCAACCTCGGTATCTCGAGAGTGGCCTAAAATAGGTGAGGCTTCATTATTCAACTAAAAATACACGTGGCAAGTTCTTCCTTGGCTCTCTTTCTCCTTCTTCTTCTTCCTATTCTTCTTCTTCTTCTTCTTCGTCTTTGTCTTCTATTGTCACAGAGAGAAGGACTCTAGTAGACCAACCTATGTCAGTAGGAGTTTATTTATTTTAATTTTTACCTCCCAAAAACCTTAAATATACCTTCTTCTTCTTCTTCTTCTTCTTCTTCTTCTTCTTCTTCTTCTTCTTCTTCTTCTTCTTCTTCTTCTTCTTCTATTCATTCATTTTCACGTGCCAATTACATTATTCGCTTTGAGACAGGAGCTGTTACAAAGGTATTGCCTCTGGCAGCCAAGTTATGTCAGTAGGAGTTTATATGTTTATTTAACTCATTTTTTTCTTCTAAACAGCATGAAACAAGAGCCATAAAGCTACTTTATTATTATTATTATTATTATTATTATTATTATTATTATTATTATTATTATTATTATTATTATTATTATTATTATTATTACTATTATTATTATTACTATTATTATTATTATTATTATTATTATTATTATTATTATCTTCCAGCGGTCTTGGCTAGTTTTTAAGTAAAATTTTTAATGTTTTTTGGTTAAGTTTTATTTATCTGATAAATTTTTAATATTTTGGTTTATTTGAAATTATTTGGTTAATCTCAAATGACCCTTTAACAGAACGTCCTTCTGTACTGTTGAATCTTGCTAGGTAAAGGAAGGTCTACACGAATAATAATAATAATAATAATAATAATAATAATAATAATAATAATAATAATAATAATAATATTACAATCATTTCAAAATGGTTTAGCCTTATTGGTATTATTGCAGAAGTTTGCCTCTGAGAGAGAGAGAGAGAGAGAGAGAGAGAGAGAGAGAGAGAGAGAGAGAGAGAGAGAGAGAGGTCTTTAAACTAACCCTCATCTGCTGTTGAAACAGACATTCATTCCAAAATTACGTTCACTATCATCTATCTAAACCTTTCTCGACGTAACTCCACAACAGAAAGGTGTATAAAATATGAATTAATAAACCTCGGAGAAATATAAAACATATATTTAAACCACAAAGAAGAAAAAAGAATAAAAAAATATCCAAAATTTCCATGTGCATCGATGGACCCACAACTGACCATAAAGTACAACGTTGCGTCATCAAGTTTAATGACCCTCGTCACGAGAACCTCCCGATGATGACGTCACGCTAGAGAGTCCATCTTGAATTTATTGACTTTTTGCAGTTCTTTTGATAATTATTGTCAGTACTGGTACGTAAAACATGCAAGATTCGCGTAACGTTTGTGTTTGTGGGATATTAAAGGCTTTTGGAGCCGAAGAGTAATGATTGGTCTCAAAAATCTTGACTTAGTGGGGGATGTTTGGAAATATACTTTGTAAAGGATATTACTCTTTTCGCGGGGGTTAATTTCTTAGTATGCAGTCAAAATGCATTTATCTGTGAACCAGGCTGATTTTAGGGAATAAATGATACCATATCAGAGAGAATATGACCATATGGATAAAATGAAGATCATATAACCACTGAAATGTAAATATATACTGCATAAATTGAAAAAATATACATATAAATTCTCTTCGTGTAAGTAACATATTTAGTCTGTGGTGAACAGAATTCGTGTTGTTTCAAACTCGCAAATGAAACAAAACATGTGTTCGAACTTTTGCTTAATAATTCTAATGAACAGACTAACACACACACACACACACACACACACACAGAGAGAGAGAGAGAGAGAGAGAGAGAGAGAGAGAGAGAGAGAGAGAGGAAAGATAATCCCAAAATGTGTTCAAACTTTAGCTTAATAATATTTACAAACAGAAGAATGAATAAGTCAGTCAATACTGGAAAGCATTTACTCTGAGAGAGAGAGAGAGAGAGAGAGAGAGAGAGAGAGAGAGAGAGGGAGAGAGAGGTAATCCCGAAATGCGTTCAACCATAGCATCAAAAGCCTATAATTATAGCGCGCATGCGTGAGACTTCTTCAAACGCCCAATTGACGCAGACCCTCCACGTTTTCTGGCGTGAGGTCACGTGACCTTCAAATATAGCTACCCCCTCCGTCAACCGGTCCATTAAAACCACTACTATAGCGTGAATTTTATTATTATTATTATTATTATTATTATTATTATTATTATTATTATTATTATTATTATAGAACAAATGTCAGCACCTCATACAATATACTGAATAATACAACTGCCTTATTTTCAATGTGCAAGATTCTGTTGAGCTAACTCCTCCGTATGGAAGTCAGGGAGGTTTTTGACTTAAAATAAAATATGTAAAGGCTGCAAAAATGAATTGCCAGAGGAGTAAATAGAAAGCAACAATAATTAAAAGGTTGATAAATGAAGAGATACAGAGGGAAGGTTAGAACTAGATTAGCAAAGATGAACAGAAAGCTCGAAGATCCATGAGGTGGTTTGTTCATGTAGAGAGAATGTGAAGAATGCACTGGAAAGGGAGTACATTCATAATCCAGCGGTTAAAGTATATGAATGTGGCCTAGAGAGAGAGAGAGAGAGAGAGAGAGACGAAGTTACCAAGCCTTCAGTGACATTCACCATGAAAGTAGGATTCCCAATACCTACGCAACAGTTCCTTTGTTCCGAAGTCACAGCCTGACATTAACGGTTTAGGATAATGACACGGTTAATACTTTCACCCATATAACTGACGGCAGCGTTAATTACACGCGAGATTACACCGAATGACATCTAGCGATCGGACGTCACTCCCTATGTGAATCGCAACCCTTATATTACAGGGATTTTGGTACTAGTTGTAATTGCGTGTTATTGCGTGTTATTGAGTGTTATTGCGTGTTGCCGATATCACCTTCATCCTTATCGTGTTGTAAAGTCTTCAAGCCGTCGGAATGGACGGTAATCTACGAGAGAGTCGAGCCTGTAAGATCTAGGTTCCGTTGGTGACAGGCGCTGGCCCTTGGGTAGAACAAGAATGCATAGTATACTTCTGTCTAATAATGTAGAAATTATGACGTCTAAACTGGGTTATAGATGTGATTGTGATGCCATGATATGAAAAAGATCATTATATATCTTATAATGATATGATGTTGAACGATTTCGCGTAATTTATATCTGGATGGACTAAGCAGTTGAATAAGAATTTTTTCAGCTTGTCATTTATGTTTCGTATCTCTCTCTCTCTCTCTCTCTCTCTCTCTCTCTCTCTCTCTCTCTCTCTCTCTCTCTCCTCTACGTATGTGTGTGTGTGTGTGTGTGAGAGAGAGAGAGAGAGAGAGAGAGAGAGAGAGAGAGAGAGAGAAGAAAGAATTAAACTCGAGCTTGTCAATATATATACACGCTGAATGTATAACCTTACTAAGCCCAGATCAATAATGAATACAGAGAATTATCAAAACTTCCCGAACAACGAACATCTAATCACACCAATCGCACCCATCGAAAGATCCGAACACAGACACACTCCCAGATCAATCCCGCAGCCTCCGAAACCCTTCACCGACCACAAAAAACGATTTTTTGAAGGATTCCCCCCTTACCAGCCAATCACAGAAAAGGATTCGTCAGCGACCTCACAGCTGACACGGAGACGTATATGCTCGTGCTTGCGAAGTCACCAACTGGCAACTGGTAACTGAGGGGTGAAAGGGAGGTGGAATTGTATATATATATGTGTGTATATGAAGCAAAGGATTATCAAGACGAGAGGCAGATGCAGCCGAGACTTGGGGACACAAGCGCATCGCCTTGCGGGACTCCACCCCACATGTAAACACAGGAATAGAAAACGGAGTTTGACAGTTCTCGGGTATTGACAGATATCTATATATTATATATTACAGTGAGGAATTAAGAAGTGTTGTTTTGCCGCGTTTGGAAAAGGAATTGAACGGCCAGTTTTGATTGTTTTGTGAATCATGTTGCTTTATAAAGTGGTAAGTTTATTTTCGTATTTTTTTATATATATTTTTTTAGTCAGTTCATCTATCAATTACACTACATTTTCATAAATTCCAGTCATCATTTTTCATTCTTTGCTTAGATTCAAGATAGATTTCAGTAACAGTCCTTATTGTCATACTTAAATTTTCTTATTTTTCCATTACTTCTATCTATAACTTGTAGTTAAGATGGCTAATATACAATAATTCTATAGTTATAAATATATTCTTATGACTTGAGCAGTGACTGTAGTAACTGGTGGTTGGTTGACTGTTGTTGGTTGTAGCCAGGTGAGTGAATACCATGGGGCTGGCAGCATCACCCACAAATATATATATATGTATATATATACATATATATATGTATATATATTCATTATTTTCAGGTAATGAAGAAAAACTGTGGAACTAATGAATGGAAATTTAAAAAATGGCGCTGTAATCTTTTTCTTTTTGGATTTTAGAAACAGAATAAAACCAGTTAACTCTTATAGGAATTTAGAGTTAAATTCAATGTGGGCAAAACTGAGTTGAGTGGCGCAGTGGGAAATGTGGGAGATTTCTTAAAACAGTGACCATTTTTTTATTTTTATTTTTTATCAATAATTTTAGTATATTAATATATCATTAAAATATTTTCTCTGTCAAACAGAATCACTTATCACAGCACATTCATTTTTCCTCTAAAAACATGTAAAAGTCTGACCACAAATCTGTACACAGGCCAACCAGGAACAGACATTAAGCTTGGCTTTTCCCAACACAGAACAGACATTTCTGTGCAATAAACCAGGCCTCAGTGTCTCAGTAGTCTGTCTTTCTCTTCTTCTTCTTCTTCTTCTTCTTCTTCTCTCTCTTGAGACGAATGCTGTATAACCATGCCATGTCAGATTATCTTTTGGATGTTTACAAGTTCCTCAATGTTTTTTGCTACTTTCTAAGAATACTGGTATCAAATTTAATATTCCTTGGGCTCTACAGTTTATGTATGTGTGTGTGTGTGTGTGTATGCATGCATGCATGACGTCAAGACGTCAGTATGCAATACCATGAAACCACCTCATTACAGCATGACACAACCCACCAATCCCCTAATAACATGTTATGCATAACAGCTATAGCACAGTCGATTGAACAATGGGTCCCCATTGTGAAAAGCCTCGCAGCACTAAATAACTATATTTTTGTAATGGCATTAAAACGAGCTGATGGGTCTGCCCCCTAGCTGCCACTTCAGTCATTCTTGCTGGCCTGACGGACAACTGGTTCTGTTCTGTCCTGCTTCAGTTTAGCACAGAGTATCAGATATAGGTCATTAAGTTGATGATAAACCTTCATTGGTGGATGTATAGGGCTTACAGGAGAGAGAGAGAAAGAGAGAGAGAGAGAATATATATAATATATATTGGCACTATAATACTATTTACCCTTGCATAGTTCCTTTGGAACCTTAACCTCATCTAGATGTACCTTACAAATCCTGGTCAGCCAGTGCTTCATATTATCACCACCAGAGCGCATCACTTATGGCAAGCTCCTTCGCAATTCTTTGATCCTTTAATTGTCTATCTTATATCCTTCCAATATACCTCCTTTATATTCTGCATCATTCAACGATCCATTCTAAGAAGAATATATATTTTTTTTAAATGCAGCAGAGTAAGTCACG